>NW_026712248.1:0-17500 GCF_030504385.1 Musca domestica | reverse complement strand
TAGCAGAACTCTGATATATATCCTCATAAAAATCCATAACATTGTTCATACACATAAAATACGTCATAGGCTACAGTTTCATTCAAACCAAAAACCATGAATTCATTTTTCATTCATCTTCCTTCCATCAAGTGTTTGATAGTGCCTGTGTGCGCGTGTGTGTGTGTGTGTGAGTATCTGTGTAATAGTTAAGTCCTTTGATTGTTCATTTTAGTTTTATTCCTTTCATAGTATTTTGTTTTTTTTTTGTTTTTTTTTTCACTGAATATTGATGGCGACGTTCTGCTGTACATCCCAGTGAATTAGCTGGTGGTTGTTGTTGTTGCCACTGCCACTGCTGCTGTTGTTCTTGTTGTTTTAGCTGTTATTGTTGTATATGTATTTATATTATATCCTTCATGTTTTTATTTGTAAATTGTCGGCTTTGTTATTTGATGTTGTTATTTCGTGCCACATGTTGTTAAAGACAAAAAAAAAAAAAATGCTAGAAATTACAACAATAAAAAAAATATTCTAGAGAAGGGATAACAAAATATGATTTGTTGTTGTTATTGTTTTTTGTATTTGTTATACCTGAGGGGCTTTACATGCCAATGTTGTTCAATTGTTGCGAGGCTCATGTTGGTGTTGTCATCGCAACGCAAAAATTTCAAACCAGCCCCAGCCCAACAAGGACATGAACATGCCACATGGGCCAAGCACGATTTCCTGCCGCACAGTCACAGTTCGACCCCGGCTCGAAACAAATAATGGGTTAGTAGATGTATTTTTTTCTTGTTTTAGACTACTCCAGTGAACTATTGAACGACTTTTGACAATTGGGTTCAAAGTTAAAAATGCAAAAAAAAAACAAAAAAAAAAAACAGAAATAATTGAAAGCCATTGGCAAAAAGGATTATCAGGGGTAGCGCAGAATAAAAAACAACAAGAGAAGAGAAACAGTACAAAATTAAAAAAAAAAAAATAATAATTATGACAAAACATGGACAGCAACTACAAGCTAATGCAACAACAAAAATAACATTGGAAAATCTGAGGAGTAGGAATATTTAAAGTGCAAATATTTTTCAAATGCAACAGAAATAGAATGTAATTTTCAGAAAATTCTTGATTATAGCTGAAATGAAAATTCCACTGAAAGACATTTTTCAAAATTCCACAAATTAGGATGGTTTTTGAAAAATCCTCAACTAACAGCAATAGAATATAATTTTCGGAAAATTCTTGATTATAGCTGAACTGAAAATTAAGATTTTAAAATTTATTTATTTATTTGGGTTTAGATTTCACTAAAATACATTTTTTTTGAAATTTCACAAATTAGGGTGATATTTGAAAAATCCCCAGCTATGAAGTGTTATACACTTCGTGGCTTGGTCTTGAAAAATATTCTCCCAAAATTCACGTTGGGGCTTAAAAATGAAAACAAATTTAAAAATTCTTGGTCTTAAAAATAGTTTCAAAAAATTCAAGTTGAGATTTGATAATGAAAAAGTATTTTAAAAAAATCTGCAATATTCATGAGGTCTTAATAACGTATTTTATAAAAAATCATGGTTACGGATTGTCTTAAAGGAAATTAAAAGAAGTAAAAAAAAACATTAAGTTCGGCCGGGCCAAACTTTAAATACCCTCCAATTTAGGGTAAAGGAAACATTAGAAGAAATGTGAGAAAAACTATTAAAATGCCGAATATCGGGAGGTGCCGTTATATGGGGGCTATACCCAATCGTGGACCTACACATGCAATGTTTCGCCAAAGGAGCTAGAACCCATTATGACCTAGAAAAAACAATTTTCAGACAAATCCGTGAAAAAATGTGGCAAAAATCATCAAATTACCGAATATCGGGAGGTACCATTATCTGGGGGCTATACCAAAACGTGGACCTATAATTTTAATGACTCGCCGCACGAACTGGGACCCATTATGATCTACAACTACCAATTTTCAGACAAATCCGTGAAAAAATGTGGCAAAAATCATCAAATTACCGAATATCGGGAGGTACCTTTATATGGGGGCTATACCAAAACGTGGACCTATACATGCTATGTTTTGCCAAACGTACAGGGACCCGTTATGACCTACAAATACCAATTTTCAAACAAATCAGTGAAAAAATGTGGCATAAATCATCAAAATACCGAATATCGGGAGGTACCATTATATGGGGACTATACCAAAACGTGGACCTATACATACAATGTTTCGCCACACGAACTGGGACCCATTATGATCTACAACTACCAATTTTCAGAGAAATTCATGAAAAAATGTGGCAAAAACCATCAAAATACCGAATATCCGGAGGTACCGTTATATGGGGGCTATACCAAATCGTGGACCCATACATACAATGTTTCGCCACCGGAGCTGGAACCCATTATGACCAACAAATACCAATTTTCAGACAAATCCGTTAAAAAATGTGGCAAAAATTATCAAAATACCGAATATCGGGAGGTATCGTTATATAGATTTGTTCGAATTGGTCACCTTTGGCATGAATTATGGCCTTAAAAAGGCCAATGAAACGGTCACACGTTGCTCGAATGTTGCTCTGCGGTATTTTGGCCCATTTGCGTGCCCAAGGCTTTAATACACCCTCCAGAATATTTTCGAGATCAGTCTGAAGTCCAGAAAATTATTTTTTATGGAACGAATTTTCTCTCAGAAAATAGTTTTTTTTTTAAAGAAAAGTCCATGTCTTCAAATTAATTAATTATATTTTCCCTCCCTTCCTCTCTCTCCTTCTGCCTTTTTTCCATTGCATTTCGAAAATAATTTCACTGTTGACTAATGTCCTGTGAAAGTATGTATTGTCCTGCTGCCTCCGCACGGCTGCCAGGCATGACCTGGCCTGGCCTGGCCCGCTATCGCTTTGTTGTCCTAACCCCATCTCCATGAGCGCTGGGAATAATTATACATTCATGTTCGGCATTATTTTTTGTTTTTTTTTTTGTTCTCCAGTGGCTGGGAGTAAGGCAAACTAAAGTTCTGCCATGCCATGGCATAGCTCGACTCGGCTGTTTTATTTCTATTCGCTTCGCATACATGAATGAGTTCATTTTAAATGTCACAATGCAGACATTTTTACTGGGTTTCCAGCTATGGTGACAACAACAACAACAACGACAACAGCACAAGGTGTATATTAACCACTAGCCAACGACACCAACAGCAACAACAACAACGGCCACCATGGTTTCCTCATCAACGTGCCTTTTTTTTTTTTTTTGAAAGCTGACAGCCAGCAGTTTATTTGCTCGTCAGAAGAAGGCGAGGAAAAAAAGTGAAGAACCTAAGGAGGAAAACTGTTGGTGTTAGTGTTGCTGTTTCCTTTCACAAGTCGGAAAATGAAGACAATAATAGCTGGCAAAGGACTCTTGGCAATGTCTTCTTCTTCTTCTGCTTCGCCGTCTTCAACCAGCAGTGGAACTTGTTTTTTGTCACGTTTTGATGGATGAACTTAAGAAGCGTTTCGTTTTCGTTTTTTCTTGTTTTTCTTGGGTAATGAGTTGTCAAATTTTGATTAATTCCTTGGACTGGGGGAGGATGGGTGGCTATGGGAGACAGCTCTTTGATAATATTTTTCTATAGGAAAAAATTATTATCAATTGTAAAAAAATACAGATATCGATGCGGTTCAGAGACCACTTGAATAAAAGGGACAAGTAGTCTTGCAATGTTCTCCATTCAATATTAGAATACATAAGAATAATTGTGTGTCTGCGATTAGGTTAGGTTAAGTTAGATTCGGATTTGTAGTACTTAAGAAAAATATTTTTAAATAAAATCGGAATCAGATCTTTTTATTTTTTTTTCCCATTTTTTTACATCAAAATTTCCTTTTGAAAATCCTGCAATGATTTTGAAATTTCCTATTTTTGAAGTTATATTTCCATTCTGATTATTTTCAAAAATAAGTTCATGGTCATTCATGTCATGTTGTCATAAAAAAAATGACAGCCATTTTAAGGTGCCCTGTTCCTCTTCCTATCTTCATTTGAATGGCCTTATTTTTAGCTGCTCATTGCTTGGTCTGAATTTGCTCATGCCATTGAAGTTCATTACGATTTGAAAATAAGTATTTTCATTTCAATACCCGTACCCACTCTCCTCTCTCCCCCTTCTCTCTCTCTCCCAGCAAAAGCTCAACAATGTTCCTTTTTTGAGCAATGCCAGGCAAAAGAAAAAGTACTCTTGATTATTGTGTAAAATCTATAATTTACTTTCACTGCGAAAAAACGAACGCTCAGGGGCTTTGGAGGCAGGCGGGGTCGAACAAGTTTGTTTTTTCCTTTCATTATTGACCTCAAAAATTGCATGTTTTAGTCCTTTTAGTGAAAATGTAATATTTGTAATTGCGTGTTGTATTTCCTGCGGGGGCCCCGGGCGGCATGTGTGTCCCCATGTTTTGATTAGGTGGCAGTTTCTATTTTTTCGAAATGTGCCAGGCATTGGGCGAAATTTGTTTGTGTGTGTGTGCTGTTTTAATGTTCCGTTTTTTTTAGTTTTATTATTTTGTGTTTTTTCCTTCTTCTTCTTCATTTTTATTTTCAATTCAATTTTATAGAAAGACATAAAAATACCGGAAACCTTGTGTTATTTCTATTTTTAAGTTGACCCAATTAGGTTGTGGGAGAATTTGGGAAGACATTTCGAGTGTTACGTGAAGTTATGAAATTGAAAACAAAATTTTTTGAAATAAGCTGGGCTTGACTAGCAATGAAATTGGATTTAGAACAATTCTTCCTTTGAAATTTTCCCCTAAAATTTTTCTGAAGATTTGTGGCAAATTCGGGAAAGGTGCTAATTTTTCCAAATGTAAACAAGTTTTTCTGTGAACAAAATGTGATGATACTTTTCCATTGTAAATATTGAGTATATAAATATTTTTTGTTTAGAGACTAACAATGAAATTCGATCCAGAATATCTCTTCCTTTGACACTTTATCCAAAAAATTAAAAATAGGAGATTTTGAGGATTTGCCGCAAATTGAAAAAAAAAATTCAGGAATAACACAAAATTTTTTATTAACAAAATTTAATGATATTTTTTTATGGTAAATATTGAATACAAAAAATTTTGATAAAGAATATTTTTGTCTTTACTGCCATCCTTCTAAAAAAAAGAAGATTTGTTTGAAAAAAGGCCACGAAAAAAAATGATCAAAGAAATTAGGAAATGATTTCTGTTTTTTCTTTTGGGAATATTGATTCAAATATTTTTTGGATCTGCAGAGGAAATACAGATTTCTTTGCTTTGGTGACTTATAGTGAAATTTGATGAAGAATATTTTTGTCTTTGACGTCATGGCTCTAAAACGATCATGTGTTGGAAAAAAAGTCCAAGAAAAAATTGTTAAAAAAAAATTAGGAAATATTTTTTTTTTGGAACATTGATTTAAATATTGTTTTGATCTGCAGTGGAAATAGAAATTTCTTTTCATTGGTGACTTATTCGATTAAAAGTGTTTTTGTCTTTGACGTCATCCTTCTAAAATGATGATTTTTTAGAAAATAGTCCAAGAAAAAAATGTTCAAAAAAATTAGGAAGTATTTTCGGTTTTTTTTTTTCGGAAATATTGATTTAATTTTTTTTTTTTGGATCTGCAGTGGAAATACTCGGTGACTTACAGTAAAATTTGATAAAGAATATTTTTTGTCTTTACCGCCATTCTTCTAAAATGATGATTTGTTGGAAAAAAGTCCAAGAAAATAATGATCAAAGAAATTAGGAAATGTTATCTGTTTTTTTTTTCGTTTGGGAACAATAATTCAAATATTTTTTGGATCTGTAGTTTGACGTCCTTCTAAAATGATGATTTGTTAAAAAAAGTCCATGGAAGAATTGATCAAAAAATTAGGAAATGTTTTCTGTGTTTTTTTCTTTTAGGAACATTGATTCGAATATTTTTTGGATCTGCAGTGAAAATAGAGATTTCTTATCTTTGGTGACTTAGAGTGAAATTTGATGAAGAAAATTTTTGTCTCTAACATCTTCTTTCTAAAATTATATTTTGTAGGAGATTTTTGCTTACATTCACATGAAGCACAGAAAAAAGTTTAAGAAAAAATTGGCCAAAGACATTGGGAACAATGATTCAAAGATGTTTTGGCTCTGCAGTGACAATAGAGATTTCTCTTCTTTGGAGACTTATAATGAAATTTGATGAAGAATGTTTTTTGTCTCCGACATCACCCTTCAAATTTATACTTTGAAGGAGAAAAATCAAAAAAATTTGACCTTAAAATTGGATAATATTTTTGGGCTTCTTTGGGAACATTGATTTAAATATTTTTTGGATATGCGGTAGAAAGAGAGGTATCTTTTCTTTGGCGACTTAAAGTGAAATTTGATGGAGAATATTTTTGTCATTGGCATCATTCTTCTAAAGTGTTTTGCAAGAGATCTTTGCCTAAACTCACATAAATTAAGGTTTTAACCCTAAAATGCCGTTTTAAAATTTATGAATTCCCGGCGTTTATGTAACACTTAGGCTCTTGCCGTCTTCTAGGACCCATTGTAGAATTTTATGGCCAATAATTTTGTGGAATATTTTGAGTTGCTTCGATCCCGTTTTAAGGGGAATTTTGAGGCATATTTTCCAAGATGGACCAAAAAGACCCATTCCTGGCTTTTATGTAAGACTAAGACTTATGCCGTCTTCTAGGACCCAGTACGGAAAAGAGGTTTAAGAAAAATAATGCAAAAAAATGGGGAATGTTTTTTCCGTTTTTTGGGAACATTGATTCAAATATTTTTTGTATCTGCAGTGAAAATAGAGATTTCTTTTCTTTGATGACTTATAGTAAAATTTGATAAGGAATATTTTTGCTTGTGACGTCATTCTTCTAAAATGATGTTTTGTAGGAGATCTTTGCCTAATCTCACACAAAGTAAGGTTTTAAACCCAAAATATCTTTTTAATAGTTATAAATTCCTGGCGCTTAGGTAAGATTTAGACTTTTGACGTCTTTCGGGACCCATAGTAGAATTTTATGACAAATAATTTTGTGGAATATTTTGAGTTGCTACGATTCCGTTTTAAGGGGAATTTTTAGGCATATTTTCAAAAATGGACTAAAAAGACCCATTCCTGGCTTTTATGTAAGACTAAGACTTATGCCGTCTTCTAGGACCCATAGTAGAATTTTATGGCAAATAATTTTGTGGAATATTTTGGCTAGCTACGATCCCATTTAAGGGGAGTTTTTAGGTATATTTTCCAAGATGGACCAAAAAGACCCATTTGTTGACTCGTTTGAGGGTTAAAAATTACCACCGAAATAATCGTTGTATATTTATCTACAATATTGCCAAAGACACTATGTACATAGAATGCATGGATTCCAAGGAATCTCAATTCGAACATTTCCAAAAGTGCGGAAGTGGTGGGATATGGCCCCTCTTGCCGTCTTCTAGGACCCATTTTATGGCAAATAATTTTGTGGAATATTTTGACTTGCTATGATCCCGTTTAAAGAGGAGTTTTTGCACATATTTTTAAAAATGGACCAAAAAGACCTTTTGGTTACTCGTTTGAGGGTTAAAAATTTCCACCAAAATAATCTTTGTATATTTTTCTAGAATATTGCCAAAGACACTACGTAGCTAAAATGCATGGATTCCAAGGAATCTGAATTCGAAAATTTCCAAAAGTGCGGAAGTTGTGGGATATGGGTTCTCTTGCCGTCTTTTGGGACCCATAGTAGAATTTTATGGCTATTAATTTTGTGGAATATTTTGACGTCCTATGATCCCGTTTAAGGGGAGATTTTAGGTATATTTTCAAAAATGGACCAATAAGACCTATTTGTTGACTCGCTTGAGGGTTAAAAATTTCCACCGAAATAATCTTTGTATTTTTATCTACAATATTGCCAAAGACACTATGTACCTAAAATGAATGGATTTCAAGGAATCTGAATTCGAAAATTTCCAAAAGTGCGGAAGAGGTGGTAAATGGCCACCTCTGTTTTGGATACTTTCCTTTAAAAACTTTAAAAATTGTTTTTAAATCCTATTTTTGGACCATTTTCATTATCAGCTGAATTTTCCCCGTATTTTTTTTTTGCAAATCTATTTTTTGCTCTATTTTAAATTTTTCCCCTAATTATTTTTTTTTGTTGCACAGTGCAATATTTCCCTATGCGTATACTTAATACCACACATACGCTCCAGTGCACTCATACTCAATCTCAATTTTTCTTGTTGTTCTTTTTTGTTGCTTTCCCAAAATCCAACTGCATTTTTTGTTTGTTTTTGTTTTTTTTTTTATTTTATCTATCCCTCCATCCATTCGAAATCAAATTTAAGAAAATGGGTCAATAGGTTGTTTGCTTTACTTTGTTGGTTTTGTTTTTTGTATTTTTTTTATTGGGGGTCTAATCAATTTAAAATTGTTGGAGAAGAGAAGAAAAAAACAAAAAAACATAAAATAGATGTCAAAGCCTACGCTTAATCTGCAATTTACAAGAGTAGCTGGCTGGCCGACTGGCCAAAACAATGGCAATGCGTTTGCCATCAAAAAATTGTATTTTTTTTTTTTGGTAGCATGTCTTTTGCCTGAAATGAAAGCCAATATTGGCCAACCAGCTATGATGATTGAGTGCCTTTAACATGGGTGTGTGTCGGTGTGTGTGTGTGTGAGAGGGGTTTTTGTTTCCCTTTTTGTCGGTGGTAATGGTGAGAGGGAGAAAACCAAACATTTTTCTGGCCTGTGGAAAAAATTGTGGCCCATTTATGATGTCAGCAGCAGCTAATGAACGACCGACCGAACGTTTGGGTTTGATGCCATTCAAACATTGTGTTATCCTTTTGAGGATTTTTTTTTATTTTTGGCTCCTTTTTGGTGAGGTTTTTTCTTCTTTTTTTCCCTCTTCTCTGGTTTGAAGATTGCCCTAATTTAAAATGAAAATGGCTGGAAATCCATGGCTAATTTTCATTTTTCTTGTTTTGTTTTTCCTATTTTATTTCTTGGGAGGATATGGAAATATGAGTCAACGTTTTTCGCTCTTTGCATGTGTGTGTGTAGAAGTTGCTTATATTTGACACTTGCCACTGTCAAAAAGCCAACTGAACGAAACCAAAAAAAAAAAAAAAAAAAACAATTTTTTTTTAACGATTTTTCCTCAAAAACTCAACGAAGCCATTCTCGTAGCAATGTCCTAATGACCGAGTGCCTTGCTTGTTGTTGGCTAAGGCTGAGCCTCAGAGACACAGCCAAAGCAAGGCAAGACAAGGCTGGCTGGCTGGCTGGCCAAGAGGCAAAGTGTTACGAAGGGCGCCAATGTGCTTCGTCAAGTCACATCGACGAATGCCTGATTCGTTGTCGTGTTCTTCTGCTTTTCGCCTGAAACTGAACGAAACTTTGAGTTTGTTAGAGCTGCATATGGCTGACGAACGTTAGTTTAAGCGAACCACGGAGACGAACGGATTTCGGGTAAAATAACAGCGCAAAACTTTCAAAATAAAGGAGAAAAAAAAGAAATCTGAAAAAAAAATAAAATTTTTTCCATGTTCAAATAAAAATGGAAGCACACACACATACATACACATACTTCTAAAAGCCTTTGTTATATGGTGATTTGGAGAAAAAAAATCCCAAGAAAATTGGAAAAAATAAGCCAAGTGAAATCTATACTCGAAGGATTGTTTCAAGGGAAAATAATTTGAAAAGGAAAAAAATTTTCCCAGCAAAAAAAAAAAGAAAAGCAAAAAATCAAATGAAAAATGTGCAGAAATAAAAGTGGAAATTCAAGTGAAAAAAAAAATAATTTTGCAAAACGAAAAACAACGCAGGAAAATTGCTATACATATAGCAAAATTCTTTTACATATATTCAATATATATGCCTCCACATACATATATATGTAAAAAAAATATATGGAAAGTCGTGTGTATATAATAGAGGTCATAAGAAGTTGAGAAAGTTTTAGTTCGGTTTTGTTGCAAAAAAAAAAAGAAAAACTTGCAATTTCAATTTAAATTTCTTTTACTTTTTTTATTTTATTTCATTTTTCTTTAATTTTCCTCTTTTTGCAAAAGTATTAAGTCATACTGCAGGAAAAATAAGTTTTTTTTCTTTTTATTTTTCCTAGGTTATGTATACGTTTTAGGAAGGGAGAGAAAAAAAGTCACAATGACACACAGACACACACTCACAAATGAATAAATGGCAATACTCGCCAAGGAACACGGAATGTAAAAAAAGAGTAAGAGTTCTATACTCTGTATGGCAGGCAAAACCCGTACAACAAGCAAAGAAGGATATAAACACCCAAAGTATAACCCAATTTTTCTTTGCCAACCCCTCTCTCCCTTTCCTTTACTGGACTGGCTTAATATATTTCCCTTTTCACACCAAAACGGGCTTTGCATGGCACACACACGTAACCCCCAAACAAACAAGCTCTTTCGCACACATACACTCTCTCTCTGCTTTGCTCAGTCTCTCTGTACTTAGTATAAACAATACTCCACAGTGGTAAGGCACACACACACAAAGCACACTCAATGGTGGGAATAACCGTATAATACATGAGAGAGAAACCCTGAGTCTCTCTATCTGCCAACAAACAACACCACACAATGAACTGTTCAACGAGGCACACACTCACACTCAATGGGGGTAATGGGTAACATGGTATGGTTGTGGTGGTGGTGTTGTTGCTTTGCTGTGCCTGACTTCGTTATACCACCGTGTATAGCAATTCGTGTTATTTTTTGTGGCCTCGTGCAGCACAAATGAAAGGAAAATAACAAAACCAACAACAAATAACACTAACAAAGAACTCCTCTCTTAATTTCTTCATCCATGCCAGAAGCACACCCCCTCCCTCCCCAATCAAACTCTAGGTTTTCCTACAACTCTCCCGTATAAGTTTCTCATATTTTCTCAAACTTTCTCTCCCTCTCTAGAGTATTCTAGTACTCAATTGAACGAAACAGTAGAAAAATGAAAACGGAAATACATGTGTGAGAGAGAGTGTGTGTGTGTGTGTGAGGTGGCTGTTTTAAATTCATTTCCTGTGGTTGTGGTGTGTAGAAAAGTGGCAGTCCAAGAAGAAAAAAAAAACACATTGACGATTTTATTACAAAAAGAAAAACAACAACAAGAAGAAGTAGAAAAATTGCTGTTTTTTATTTCGGAGGTTTTGGTGTTGAATGTTGTCGCCAATGGTACTGCTGGTTTTTTTGTTGCCTCAAATCTTAATATATAGTAAATATATTTAGAGTTGCCTTTTGTTTGCTTGTTTTTTTGTTGTTGTGTTTTGCTTACTATTTTTGTTGTTTTCATGGGCTTAGCACACTTCTTATGGCCGCTGAAAAAAATATTCTATATAAATATATCGCGTGCGTCGTCTATAAGTCCGCAATTTGACGAAGTTTAAAAATAGGTAAACGAATGGCAAACGAGAGAACGAAAAAAAGGAAATCGACAGCCAAGAAAAAAATGGGCAAGGAACCAACAGAAAACGAAAAATTTATAAAATAAATAAATAATAAAAATATAAGTTCAAAAAAAAAAAAATAAATAAATAAATAAATAAAAGAAAAACATCTACCAATGAGACCATCCAAAAATGAAATACAAATAAAACAAATCACAATTAATGGAAACAAATAAAAACTCCGAATAATAATTTAATACAAACCTGAAATAACTAATATAAATCAACAAATTATTATAAACTTAGAGCAACTTATCAATATAAATACGTAAATAATAATTTAAGACAACAAAGAAAATAGAAAATAAATAATAATGAATTATTAAACAAAAATTATTATAAAATCTAAATTACTAAAATAAAAAAAACAATTAAACGAAACATGCAAAGCAAAAAACCTAAATAAAAAATAATAAAATAAATCAATAAAATAAATTAATAAAAAAGACAAATTTAATAGAATATAAAATGCAAAAAATAATAAAAAAATGTAAATCAAAATAAATAATCAAAAAAACAAATTTCAATAAAAAATATAAAGAACTTTGCGGAACAACAAAAATATAATGTATACGTTACCAAACAAATTTAACATCACTCATACGCCGCAGAGCTCTTCGAAATATTATTAAGTATACGCTACGCTACCAATACACAAATCATGATAGTCGAGCAGATATTAAAAAAAACATAACAATTTGTTTTATATAATACAATTTTATGGAAAATCATAGATATTTTGAGCAGAAAATATTTCTACAAAAAATTTTTTTGTTTAAAAATAAGTACCATTTTTGGGCGGAAAGCAGTTTAATTGTTAGAAAATGTTGGAAAAAATATTTTTAAAACAAAAATATCTACTGTAGAAGGAAAGCCTACCTATTCAAAATATTAAGTCAAGGGCTTTAAAGTTAATTCCTCTTTAAGCCTCAAGAAACAAAAGTATGGAATAATTATAGAAATTTTTTTTTTCAAAATTTTTTAATATTATTTAGAAAAAAATTTCTTGACTATTCTCTGGTCTGTTCTAGAACAGCAAAAAATTAAAAATTATTATAATTTTTTTACTGCGAAAATCGATTTTCCCTTTTGGTATTAAAAAAAAAAAACAGAACGAAAATTGTAAATTCTTTCAGGTTTTGGAACAGTGCAGCTATTTGGACTTAATATATTTTTCTATCAGGACCTAAAGGCCTTAATAAGATTTTATGGATTATATGGAATGAATGGAAATTACAAAATTATTACCTAAAATTTTTCTGCAGCAAAAATATAAATGATTTGTAAAAAAAATACTTATTTACACCAGTTTATGGGTGCGTATGATTATTGTCGGTACTTATACGCACCTCCTCCAAATTGGACAATATATTAGAAATACTTGGTGACCATTTGCCTTGTTCTTACAATTTCCAAATCATTGATTTTAAGAATTTTTTGAACGACATGTAAGAGAGTAGTTAAGAATTTTTTTTAGGGACATTAAGAATACAATAAACCCTGGAACTTTTGTGAATTCTCAGAGGGTATTATAAAGAAATATTCACGGAATTTTAAAGAGATTTTTTTTAAGGAATAATAATTTCAGATGATTTTTTCACTGATTTGAGAATATTTAGGACAAAATCCTAGATTTTTATAATGTTCATAAAAGGACATGACTTATGACAACAATTGTGGAATTTTAACATTTTTAGGACAATTATAGTGAATTTATTTTTGAATTTTATTGTAGGGGAATAATTATGAATTTTTAAACGAATTTTTAAATAATCTTTGGGACAAACAATCGTGGATTGTTAAACTAATTTTTAGAGGGACGGGTAATGTTTTAAAACATTTTATTGTATGACTTGTAGTCCAATAATCGATTTTTTTTAATGGATTTTTTTTTTACAAATTTTATTGATGATCTTGTGGGGCAGTAATCATGGATTTAATTAACGATTTAGAGGGCCTGTAGGGTAAGAATTGTATTTTTTATGAAATTCACCTTCATGGCGCCAGTGGTTTTATTATAGATTTTATAAGGGACGAGTAGGGACTATTATTGCAGATTTTATAGAGAAGTTTGTTGAGGGAAGATAGACCTGTAGGACATAAGTCGTTAACTTTTTATCCAATATCGTTGAGGCTTTTTAAAATATTTTAAATGACAATAGATGACCTACAAATCGGGGATTTACCTGTAGGGTCTGTGAGAACTGCTGACCGATAATAGTGGCTTTCTTAGCAAACATTTTTGAGAGTAGGGACGAATTTTATTGAAGTACAGTAGAGTACAACTTCAATAAAATTCGTCCCTACTCCCGTACCCGTAATTGTAGAATTCTTAACGTTTTTTTTTTTTTTTTTTGAAGAAATGTGGGTTAGCACCACAGAGGAATTTAATATAAGGTAAATTTTTCCGGTCAAAAACCAAAGCTACCATTTTTGCATGACATTATTTCAAAAATTCGAAAAAAAACATAGGCGGTTTTTCCAATACATTATTATAGTATTTTAGGGTATCACATGGTCGGCCCCGAACCACTATGGCCCTAGCATACTTGTTGTAGTATTATTTGATAAAATTAATTGTAGCAACGAAAAATTACTTCAAAAGTCTGACTTATATAGATTTGAAAAAATAATCAAACGAATTGCGTTCATTCGAGCGTATACATACGGACAACGATCATACGCCACCTACGGCTGTACAATAATCCACCATTGACGGCTTGAATTTTAAACTATTGGTCCCCAAAACTTTCCTTAAAAAATAAACGATTATTGCCTTGAAGTTGCCTTATGCAAATATTTATTTAATTATAATCACTTAAAACTCTTTGCCATTTTGGGCCCAAAAGTCCTTTAAAAGATTATTTAAAAAATGCTAGACAATTATCCTATTTCTTAACATTTGAAGAGCTTTTAGGTCAATAAAGATTCGTTTGAGACACGCAATATACGTTAATGTTTTAAAGAAATTGTTTGTGGCTGGTGGATGGGTCAAAAATCTAGACTTTAATCCTGGATTTCAATAGATGATGGCGTATGATCGATGTTCGTATGTATACGCTGCGATGTACACCTTAATTTTGATTAATGTTTTAAATTCAGATAAGACTGATAAGGCTAAATATTCAGATAAGGCTAAATATTCCAGATAATTTAAATACTTTACATTTTCAAGACAAATTTAAATGATTAACACTAAAAATGATTTGCATTTTTTAACCAGCGATGATATCATTTCCGCCATCCGTCGTTACAAAGTAGTAGGTAATTAACAATACCCAAGTTACTCGTTTTAAATATTTCCTAGTTTCTAGGAAATAGTAACAGTAGTGACACCTATTCCCACAGGATGAAACTATTTCCTGTTTTTTTAATGAGATTTTTTTTTTTCACCTAAGGTGTGGTATGGACATTCCGTAAAAAATGCTTGACTGAGCTACAAAAATATTATGATGTTCACACTTTTAAAAACGTTCAGGAAACAATTTTGAAAAAAAAAAATTTGGTCCTTAGAGACATATTTGTACACAAGAACTTTGGGGCGTATGACTTTTGTTGTCAACCATACGCTATGATGTTCCACTTTTTTAAAGCTAATTGCTAGGCCATGTTTCGAATTCAACATTTTATTTTCGTTAAAAAAAAAAATTATGGAAATGAAAATGAGTTGTAAACTGAAACACGTGACATTTAAAAAATATTTTTTTTTCATATAAAACGTGGTTTGATGTTCTTTTTTTCATCCTTTGGACACGCAACTCCTGCTGCCCGTAAATTAATAGCACGCAAGCGAAAATTGTTGGAAATATTTATAAGGTGGCATGATTTTTTTTTTTAAAGAAACAAGAAATCCTTTATTGATAATTACAATAATAAGGACCTTTTTAAAAAAGGATCAACCATGCACATATTGGAAAAAATGCTGACTAAAAATATTAATAAAGACATATTTGTCGGACAAAGTTAAGATGTATTTAGAACAACATTTGGAAACATTTCCTAGAATTTTTAAGGGATCTATAGGGCAACAATAGAGGATTTTTTTTTAATCATTTTCAAAGGATCTTTGAAACAATTTTTTAATTTTTTTTTTATCAAAGACTCTTTAATAATGTTTGGAGGGATTTATGAGGTTTTTTTTTCTGCAAAATTGTGTGGTAGATTTTTAAAAATGTTTTTAAAGACCTATAGATCATTGATCTCGGATTTTTTATGCAGTATTTTGAGGGATTCATAGAGCATTTTTAATATACAATAATCATTGGATTTTAAAGAGAATTTTTGAGGCTCTTTTAGGACAATAATCGAGGATATGATAAATGAGGGGCCTGATTGAGAAAAGAAAACCAACCGAATGGTTTGGCTGTTGATTCAGTTCTATTTTTATTTCTAAAATATGTTCCTTACGTACTACTGAAACTAATCTAACTTAACCTAGTTGCAGCCACACAATTGTTCTTATCTATTCTAATATTGAATGGAGAACATTGCAGGGCTACTTGTCATTTCATTCTAGTGGTCTTGCACATCTACTGAGCGCATCGATATCTGTGCGTGTGGGTCGTATGCGTCAGCGCACAAGATCACCGAATTCTTCACATGTCATATTTTATGGCGGCTGGGAAATATTTAATTTTAAAACATTTATTTTTTATTGCTACATTTTCCCAGCGCCTCAATCGCACTCCAAAATATGTACAAAGTATTTTGTACAGGGCCCGTAGGGAAAAATCGTGAGTTTTTGAGCTATACTTCTTCGGGAATATCTATCCACGCCTCTGTAGCGTTCTCCATATAAAGAAGGCGCCTAATGCTATACATTTTGGATTATTAAGGTTTTTTTTGAGGAGGCTGTAGGCCATAATAATTGTGGATTTCGAAACCAATTTCTAGTTTTTGAATGACAGTCAGGTTTGTGATTGAGATTTTAATGAATTTTATTAAATGATGTGTGGTCCAATAATCGTAGAATTTTCAACGCGTTTTTTAAGGGACATGTAGGACGGGGGATTTTTTTAAACAAATTTCATGGAAGAACCTGCACGCCAATAATCTTGACTTTTTAATGAATTTTTGGGTGCAGGGCAATAATTGTAGACTTTGGTGTCCTAAAAAATCATAAAATGTTTTGACGATCTTTTCTAGAGGTCCTCTATCGCTGGGGTGTTATGGGACCCCGTGCACATCCGAGTTACAGGTTTGCCATTAGAGTATTCTACTGTATTCTACGAGATCGGCGCTGATACCTGGGGGCCTCAATGGATTTTAGGTTTAGTTACCGAGTCCTTACCATGGTACGGAGGCTATGTCATGGTCACAATGAGGTCTAAAGCCTCTCCAAAAAAAGAAAGCAAAATCCATTCCTATTTCGACTGATACTGGTCTTGATGATACCCCAGTCAATAAATGGTTGTTTGAACCGGCAAATTTTTAAAAACCCCTAAAATGGGAGATCTAAATACTAACTTATAAATGGTGCCAAATGTGCTGATATCTCGTGTAGTATCTAACCTTTAAAGATTTTTTTTTTTTTTTTTTTTTAAATTTTGACTTTAGGATCGGACAGAGATTCAGGATCGTCTGCTACCTTTAGCAAGGCGAAATTGAAGGGAGGTTCAGAAGACATTAAAATACACCAGCAGATCATTGTGGATATGTGACCGTTAAGGTTGAGTCAGGACCATATCTCTGTAGACTTCTGGGGAAGCCATCTGCCTGACAAAGACATATAAACTACGGAAGTCCAGGCATCGACCTTCGGAAAAGCCTCCTATCTGACGAGGACATGGTATTCTCGGTCTCGACCTCTATGCAGGGGTTGATTCCAAAGAAAGTCGACCTGAATAGTTCTAGGGCCCAATACAAATCCGTCGGTAAATACCGACAAGCACACACTCACAAGGCAGAAGGCAATCGAGAGAGATTTCTCCTTCTCTCTCAGTGTCCCATTGATATAATGGAAGTATCGCTGACCTCCCGTGATCCCAAGGGCGTCAACAAAAAACTTAAGAAAACTTTTGGCCAGTAATCGTGGAT